>NC_028357.1:53057343-53069293 GCF_000741045.1 Vigna radiata var. radiata | reverse complement strand
GCAGTGAAGGAAGCATTGGAATGGCTTGATGACAACCAGAGTGTTGAGAAAGAAGAATATGAGGAGAAGCTTAAGGAGGTGGAAGCCGTTTGCAATCCAATCATCAGTGCTGTGTATCAAAGATCAGGAGGAGCCCCAGGTGGTGGTGAATCAGGCGAGGACGAGGACGACTCTCACGACGAGCTCTAGAAATGTTTGTTATGCTTTAGATATGATGAGAAACAATAGATTAGTCGGAGTCTGTTAATTTTTATTAAAGCTGGGAATTAAGAAATTCCCCTGCGCTTGCTTTTTTGGTGGCGATGATAAGATACCTGTGAAATTACTTGTATTTTCCTTTTTTTTAACTAGTTTTTACGACGAATCTTTTTCAGCTGTATCAGTATGCTTCGTTCTGGTCGGTCTTTCTGTTTGCTTTTGTTACGTTCCTGTGTCGCGTTTTTTACAACAAAGGGTTCCAGTGCTAACACTCAGTTTTTGGTTTGAAGTAATCTTAATAATTATAATAATTCTTAATTAGAGCAGGTAATATTTTTAAAATATTATTGATGGCATTTTATGGAAGCTAGCGACTTTCAAACCTGTATTGGTTCTTGAATTTCTCATTGAATCTTTTCCTCGAACATGGACAAAGGGTAGTATTAATGAGTAGGGTCAGAAAATGAAATGTAGATTTGGTGTCTAGTACTTTCTTCCAGGCTTTTTGTATGTTTACTTTTAACTCTATTAATACGTCGTTGTCGATTATTTTACAAGACAATAAATTGATTTTGTCAAATATATTAGTGCGTGTTAGATTCAGCCTAGAACCAAAAAACGTGGATCAACCAATAGCCATGTAAGGAAATTGGACGTCAGTTTTACTTGCGCATCAAACATGTTATTAGAGTATGTTCCGTGGAGTCCATAACGAGATTCAAATAGTAGAAGCAAAGGATCTATTGTTATAAAATTAATCGATTAATGTTTTTGAGGGACAAATTTTACATTTTTATACACATCAAAATTTACTTCTCTAGATCTTGATTGTGTTTGTTGATTTTTACCACAATTTCACAAAATTTGTGTTCCAATATTTTACCCCTCCTTTCAGAGGCGACTTAGGGATTTAGAAATAAATACTTATGAGAAAACATTTATTTTAATGATAGAATTGAAGACAAAGAAACTAGAAATTAGCATCTTATAGCAATACTTACAAGATTACAAGAATGTTTGTTAAAAGTTCTTAAACATGAAATACCTAATGTAGAATTGTTCTGTAGAGACATGAGCATAACTTAATCACATATTTCTTCTTACATTTTTTAGTATAAACAAACCGGATATTGACTTTAGACTTTATTGGGTTACATTAGAGATAGAGATAATCAAAATTTTGTAATAAATCTTATTCTTCTCATTAATCATTATTTTCCTCTATTAGGTGAGGAAACATGATTACTAATTAAAAATATTTTTACACTAACAGAATAAAGCTAAATTGAAAATGTAAAATGAATTTCACCAATCCTCCTTGTGGAAATCTATAATTTATATATTTATTTCTTTAGAGGGAGGGGTTGAATATGATTAGAATCCAGCTTTAGGATTTCCAGAACCAGCTGCAGCGACTCCCATCCCACTAACACCATGTGATGTAGCTGCCATTGTGTCATTGGCTGCATAATCTTTAACATCTTGAGCATCCAATTCACTCACAAGTTCATCAATTTTCCTAAATTGATATGGCCATCTTGCATTGTACAGAAACTGGCGAAGATCAAACCTATTATCCTCTGGTGAATAACTCTGCAAGTTGATTGAAAGATTAACTCTCATTAGCCAAGAAAAGATGTAAGAATAAGCCAAAATGATGGGAACACCGGAGAGCTATCCTGATTTGAAGTGATAACAACTACATACCTCAGCATGGTAGGAAGGTGTCAAGACAGTCATTTTGTGTCGATTGATAGAATAATACTTGAAGAAGTATTTTACTTTTTCAGCTACTTGTGATGGAGTCAATTTTGCACCCCATCTGTAGCATAGATTCTACCACAGTAAATTACAAAACAAGTTATGATTGGCAAGTAAAATTAGACAAAATATAAACTGCAAAATTCACTCAGACTGCTAGCTTTGGATGCCAAAACTTTATTTCGCTTGAGTTCACAATATCAAGTACAGTAATTATTCTTTCTGGTAAGGTTTTGAAAACGTGGTAGTTTAGAAATCAGTCAAGAAGGACTGAGATACATGGAATAGATTTCTTCTGGCAATTCTTTAACTTAAATATCGTGCATTGTTTTTTGGTTTTTCATTATTTGCCCTCCTAAAGCAAAGTAGCAAACCATGCTATGCTTTGATCTTTGGTTATAGACAGATTCTTTTTAATTACTACAACCACGTGAAATTTGTAAAAAGGCTATTAAAGAGCTGGAATCATCAAAAGCTGATATTAACTGCACTGTCATTCGAGAGAAACAATTTGCCTGTTTGGAAGAGTCTATTAGATTATCGACTACTTTGATTTTATTCGTTTCCTGAAAGTTTTTGCGAATAAAAGTTCACATCAAGAAATCGTCTGAGTTTAGTAAAATCAGTGTTTACGTTAGGTCGCTTAAAGACAAGATCCTGCATTATACTTTGATTCAAGTACAGTTTAAGGTATGACAACAAAAGTTAGAGTCTTCCCCTCCAAAGGAACATATCCAAGTCAAAAAGTTAGCAATCACAAAATAGTTTAGGTTGGCCTTGTAGAATAACGAAACTAATTGCACTATCTAATGACTTGTGAAATTAGCTCTAGGTCTACAGCTAGTAGGGTTTAACTTTTCTTGGCTCTGATATTCCCAACAGGTATTTACATTACAGGATGGTTAAGCATCCTACTACCACCCATTTGTCTTATTCTGTTCAACCACTATCATATGACAGAAAAAAATGTGAAAGGTTAAAGACTTAATTAGGACAGAAAGGGGAAGCATGAGATAAACCTGGAACATGGAAACTGGACCACAACGGAAAATTTTCCGTAGTCTTCCATAAACTGATAGTTCCTCGTAAGTCATTCCCATATCAACTTCATCAAGCTGTTCAACAAAGAATGAAGTATCTGAGTACATATGTTTAAAAGTTGACCATAAACAATTTACTAATGCATATAGATAAAAAACCAAGTACATCAAAAGATTCAAATATAAGCAAAAACTAATAGAGCACTGCTGAAGTCAAATACCCAAGACTTTCTCTTGCCCTGTTTTAAGGCTTTAACATTTCCTTAATGTTAATTTCGCTAATATTTTGAAAAAAAAAAATTCACTAATTTTTTATTACAGATAATAACAGAAAAACAATTTACTCATTAAAAGAGAAATGAACAGAAGATCTTGTGCCTGACCAGAAAAGCAGCCATATCCTCGTTTACATATTACCCCCATTCGCTTTTCTAAGTATTACGTAATAAACCTTCAAGTTATTCCTTGAGATTATATGCGTTGGCCATTTTAGTCCTTGAAAAATGACTTTGTAAGAAACAATTCATTTTAGACATCTTCCCCCCTTATTTCGTAGTCATTTTCCACCAGAAAGGACAAAATTTGGCAAATTTGGAACTTGTAAAAGGTTTGTAAACTTTCAGGGACTAAAATGCCCAGCTCGTACAAACTCAAGAACTAATTTAAGGCTTTACTCGAGTACTCTGCCTTGCAGGTCCAATTCTAGGTTGTACATTATTGTATTTCCAAAAAAACAGTTAATTTCTTTATTTTCTTCCTTTTTTTATACAGGCTTAACACAGATTTTCATTGGTGATTAGATCAAGAGTTGGACACTGGAATTCTATATTGTTTCTTTTGCATTTATGAGGCTCTACAACACGATTCTGCTGTACAAACAAATTGCTGAAAAACCTATATGTACTGGAAATAATATCAAATCATAAATGAATTTAAACTGCACCTTATAAATCTGTTTTATAAGGTTGAATTGGACTTAAATTATACTTTCTTAAGATGGTATTACAGTCATTTAAAAATTATCCTAGTTAAGTTTGTTAGGTCTTGTGTCACTCGCTGTCTGGTTTTTCTCCAGTCCCACACTCAAGATGTCTTGAGAGGGTGTGTCGAAAAGTTCAAATCGACTACTGATAAGATTAAATCATAATATATAATTGGATCTATACATCTTATAAGTTAGTTTTGTATTGTTAGATTAGATTTATATTCCACTTTCTTAAACGAAAAATCTAACGGCCAACTTATATAAAGTCAAAATATTTGCACAGAATCATTATGATCTGAGGTTGCTGCAATTAAATTGTCTTTTGACCTGTCAGGCGTATTGTTGACAATAATGACTCACTCTCGTGCAAAAAAACAAAAAAATTGAATTCTGTGTTGTTATCGTTACCCTCTGGTCCACTTTAAGCAAAATTCCTACGTAAGCATACACATACACCAAAAAAGGTACATTACATGTATATGCACTTGCAATTTAAGCAACACAATCAAAATCGAAGTGAGATTCCAGATTAGTCATAAATGGTGTGACAAAACAGAATACTACCTGACTGTAATTAGAACGTTGAGGTTCTAGTTCGGCTGTGGGTGGAGCTGCTTCAATATCTTTCAAAGATGGGTAACCGAGGTGGATGGCAGCCCATCGCAGGAATGCCCGAAGGTCCTGCTTACTTATACTACCAATAGGATTAATATCTGCTGAGCTGCAATCATACTGTAAAAAGATATAAGCTGTGAGCAAAATGGTGAAACGAACCACATATAATAGAAAGTGGGGAAAAAATTGAGACACAAAGGGTCTATTTTAAGAAAATATTTTATGAATGAATACAAAATCAACTCAGTCCCCTGTTTTCAAAGATTCAAGTGTTACTATAATTTTTTTGTATAGATCTATGTAATTGGGAAAAAAAGTAAAAAAAAATAAAATTGAAATTTTGTAAGTAGGGTAAAAAAAAATAGAAGAAAGACATTTTCTTCAACCAAACTATCTCTAATAAAGAAAGGTTTAATCCAAAGCTAAATAGAAGTACCTTGGTCAAGTAACCACGTAACCCTTCATCCACATTAGAGCTTCCCAAGACAAGGTAAAATCCAGGTTTGCCATGAACCCAAGGCAAGAGTGAAGCTAACATGAAAGCTAGCACCATTCTGATTCGAGCCTGAATGTTTTGCAAGCTTAAATTCTCAATATTGGATCCGCCATCAACCTGTAGAAACAAAATCATAAAAAAAAAAATGAGGCTTCCATAAAATAGAAACAAAAATTATATAAAATGCCTCAATCTTTAATAGAAAAGTGAGATTCCCCACAAAGATGTTATGCAAATACTTTAATACCCTGGCATCCTGATATGGAGATACATTACAAATATGAACATGCTTTTCTGGACAAACATAACGTGAGTGACAACTTCATAGATTACAAGTTCTAGCAGTCATTTATGATTGAGAGAACTTGTTCATGCTTCATTTACCTTGTACTGTGGTCGTTTTCCTGTAAGTGTCTGGAATAATGACAAAAAAGCAGACACAACGACATCAATGCTAACATCAAGATGCCACGAACCTATTTCATCAGCCAGCACCTTTGCTCGGGACTTTGTCATTTCTGAACTGAAACAGAATAAATTTTAGTCATCCATCACATCTGAGTGATATAAGCTGGTTCATGCAATGGAATGATTTCTCAGTACAGGCAAAGTGAAAAACGAATGCCAGTACTCAAGGGCTTTAGTCTTCCAGTATTTATGTTGGGGGTATGATCTTAGGAACCAAAAGTCAAAACTTTTCTATTTTGTGGGTGTTGTTTACAATTTTGCATGAGGTATTATGCAAGAGCTTTAAATTGGAAATTTGGAAGTGGAATGTTGAAAGCTTGGAGGGAGAACTACAACTGCATATGACTAAGAACACAATACTTTCAACAACAACGCATCAGTGCAGCTTTCTTGAATGGGTTTACATAACACTTCTTTGTGTCTGGACATGTATAAGGGAAAAGGGTTTGTTCATGTTTTTGATGTTTTGGCACAATCTCATGTGGTTTTAAGGAGAGATTATGGGGTTTGGGTTTGCTTTTTTTCTTTTCTTTTTCCGTTTCTTTCTCTTTTGTACATGGGTTGAGGCAACCCAATTGCCTTATTAATTAAATTTGTTATTGCAGATAAAAAAATGAGCATACTGGTCAAGCTTATGTTATATCATCGTTATGTTTTAATGGCAAAATAATCAACTTCGTTCAAAACCACCAATATGTAAGTTTAATGGGGATTTGGAAACACAATGGAGTGAAAATAAATTAGAACCAAAATCATATCCAATGGTCCAAAACACACACACACACACACACACATACATACATACATATATATATATATATATATATATATATATGTATGCGTGTGTGTGTGTAAATGAGGGACTCCTCTTACACAAATGTGGATGGAATATCAATGGAATGTAGCAGATATAAACTTATGGAGATACAGCTAAATAACAATAAGACCGGGATGGAAATTTATCACTTACCTGTTTTCAGATCCCATAAACACGGTATAGAATATTCTTTTAGCAAATTCTCTGCTGTCTATAGGATACTGACCATCCTTATAGTTTCCTATTCGTATTGCATCAGCTTTAACTTGCTCATCCCCATTTGCAATTTCTGCAGGCAAATACCCATGATCCACTCATATCCAAACTACAAATGTCATTGTCTTTTCCACCTTTGCCACGTGAAAATGTGAAAATGAAAAATAAACGGGAGGCATTTGTCTTTCTCAATCTTATTATGGTCCACCATATTTGATGGAACAATGAATACTCAACTCTGCTTTTTCAGCTAGTTCAGCTGCCAATCAAATATATATTACCTCTCTATCCTTCCCTTAGATCTTTATACAATTCATGCTTATCATAAGCTAGATTAGTGATCACACTTTAAGCATTTCTGTATTTAAAGCAGGATCATAAATTGAATAGAAAGTACTGTCACAAGTATCTGAAATAGAAAGTACACATGAATCTAACCACACTTCTTATTGCACTTGAACTTACCTTTCACAACCAGCTGGCACATGCATCCAACAATTGCAGCAACTGAGGAACTGTCTGCTCCACCAGAAAGTGGAAGCAGAAAACCAGATGCTCCACTTCTTCTTAAGTAGTCCCATAACCAGCAACCAGGTCCAAATGCTATTTCCTCCTCAGGAGTGTGGTACTTTATCTATAATGAATAAATCAAAATCAACTTAGCAGCTTGGATGCCTGAGTGATTGCAGCAATAATGTGGTGAAATAAGAATCCAAGATACAAATATTGACTATCTTCAAATTTGCTACCAAATGAAAATAAACTTACCTTAAGTGGAAGAGAAACACATATTTTAAGGTTAAAAGGAAGACAAAGACTGTAAGGTACTTCCACTGAAGGAACCTTAGTTTTATAACTTGCTTGCTCTTGGAAGCTACTTAAAGATCCTCGAAGGCTCACAACCTACCACCAATGGACAAAATGACTAAAAGAATCAAATCCAACATCAGTTATTGATAGTCTTAATGATTGTGTAAATTGATATATGGAATATAATGCAATACATACCACATCTAGATCTATCTGAGCAACCACAACCTCAACATCCTTCAAAGAAAATTGAGAACCCTGAGCGACAACATCTCCATTAACCACAACACATGCACATCCATCTGTTGCAAAGATGGAAAATTGTAGACAAATGAAACAAAAAAAAGCAACATAAAATGAAATCTGAACAAGCTAAATGGAAGTTATAACGTCCTCAACGGAATTCCAGGATATGCAATGGGCACAAATGTGAAAAGTTCAAATATCATTCTATCAAGACAAAAGGTTTTTCTACCGTAGTAAAGGCGACTTCCATCACAGCCTTGTTGGTTACTATACATGTAAACCCCTCCCCGAGAATGAGTGGCGCCTATAAGAGTATGAACACGATAGTCAAGCTTTCTGAGTTGGTGGTGACTTCCACTTGCATTCATAATCACTTCAACCCCGTTCAATGCAAGCTCAGAATGAGGAGGATCTGAAGTATAAAGCTCTTCACAAACTTCAGCAGCTATAGCTCTAAGAATGGGAAAATGATTCATATTTAGCAATTGATAAATCTGACTAAAACTTGCAACCACTCAATAAACAAATCAAATGCTTGCAAACGCAACACGCAAATAATTCTTAGGTGCATGAAAAAATAGAAAGGTAAATAAATCAACTAACCAGTGCATGAATGCAACGCTGATGGGTATGTCAGCCGTAAAACACGAGGATAAACCGTATCTGGTAATAATCTGCTAAGTACTCACACAATGTAAATAAAACCTATGATTTATTTAATTTCAGGACTTATCATTAACCAACGATTTACCATAACTTAGGAAAATACATGTGATTTTACTGGAAGTGGAAAGGACAAAACTTTTTTAGGTGAACCCATGTTATCTCTCAGTCAAGAGAAAAGGACTTATCATTAACCAACAATTTACCATAACTTAGGAACGTATACGTGATTTTACTGGAAGTGGAAAGGACAAAACTTTTTTAGGTGAACCCATGGTATCTCTGATTCAACAGACAAAAATTAATTTCTCCAGGCATAGAAACTAATTTAAGGGATTAACCTCTTCCTACGTGTTTTTTTATACCTACGAGACTGAGGATCAAATCCCTGAACCCGTGTTTAAGAGATAAAATTATATATCAACTATCTCACACCATATTGATGACACAACTTCTATGTAACACTAACATTGAAACAGAAAACTAAATGAGTAAATAGTGTATACAATGACAATGAAAAGGGAGTTTACAGTTTCACCAGACCAATGTAGACTTTTAAACAACCACCTTTAAAAAACAATATAACAGTAGAGTGCACGGATATTAAATTCAAACTAAATAAAGTAAAACACATTTACAACTTACGTGTCTTGAAACTTCATGAACCCATAACCGAATGGAACCGATTTCTGGCCTAAAGCCTGAGAAATTTCAAGGGGCAACTGAAAATCCACAAGCTGATCCCTTCGCTTCCAGGCCGTGAACCATCGCAGTTCTCTATAATTGCCATCATTTGCAAGACACAGCTTCGGTCGTATCATGAGAATCTTCCGATTCAAACAGAAAACCTGACAGTTGTAGCGCTCCTGACCTATGATAACCGGCATGCCGAAGCTACACAGAATGCCATCTGTCCAATCTCCAAGCAGCAAATCTTTCAGACACTCCCATCTGCAAGCAACAAAGCCAATTCACAGTTTCCTTAGAATGCAAAACACCTACCATGTTCCTACGCGAAACACACACATAGAGAGAAAAAAAAAAAAAACAAAGAGACATACGAATGGTTAACTGTGTCGAGTTCTAGGAAGTGGTCTTCGCAGCCATAACCAGGAATCTCGAGTTCTGGACCGAGCCTAATGGAGGCGCCGGCTTCCTTGGCCTTGGCAATGGACTCCTTGATTAGCTTTGCGTTGCAATCGAAATCCATCGCCCATTGATTGAGACTGCATGTGGCAACCTTCAAGAGCCTCATCGCTTTCGGTTCGCAATTTGGGGTTCCTCAATGCCGCAGATTACAACTGCAACAATATTCGCAAGGGGCTTTTTAAATTGTAATGTGTGCTCAGACCTTAGCTTCGATTCCACGATGCTACTTTGAAGATTATGCGTCGTATTCGTTGTTCTCTCCTGGACCCTTGGACGGGTTCTTTTGTCTCGCTTCCCTCTTAGCACGTTACGCACTTCAATAACTCAGTTTTCAAGTCAACTCACTTAAAGACTAATCATGTTTAACAGTACTAAATCGTGTTTAAAAGTTTCTGATTAATTTTTTTAAGTAAATAATTCATTTCCTTGCAATGTATTGTCTATCAAATATTTAATAAAATATTTAATTAATGGAGTTTTATTTTATCTACAACTAATTTTAATTAAATCTTTATTTAAATATTCTTTGGTTTGATTTTTATAATCCACATTATAGCGATGAATCCAAAATGAAAAGACAAAAATAATGATGGTTACGCTATCCATAAAAAGAATGTAAAACAAAAAATTATTTAATTAAAAATAAAATAACATTTCAGAATAAGAAAAAAGTAATAATTCAAAATATTTAAATTTCTAGAAAAGTTAAACTTTTTAAATCATAAATCTAGAAAAATAATAAAAATTTATGAAATACGTAATGAAATTTCTCGGACAATGTTTTTATTAATTTGAATATTTATTCCTGCTTTGTCTTCTTATGAATTTGTCTACTTAATAAATTATAATATTTTAGTTGAATTCTTGAAAAAATTATTTATTTATGTTTTATCACATTGTTGTATATTTATAATTTCTAACGCATCTTTTAAAAGTGATTTCATACTCGGTTAAACAAGTCAAATATATTATTGGTATTGATATTTCAACAAAGAAAACAAGTTTTTTTTTTCTCACATTTAATATTTTAATTATTTATTAATTTTTGTGTATTTTGCTTCATATTTTAAAAAATTTACACCACTCAATTGCAAAACTATTTTTCTCTTCATCTATGTTAGAATGAATACCTCAAAATCAAATGTGGAAATAAATAAAAAAAAGTACAAATGCTTGAAAATAAAAGAACATGTTAATAATAAAAAAAACACTTAAATCACAGAAGTGAATTTATTACTAGATTTATTTATTTGTACATAGAGAAACATTTATTTTGGTATGTAATTTTCTAATCAAATAATAGTGAGGTGTTTCCATGCAAAAGGACCATTTTTATTGGCCAAACCATTCTTTCAGGAATCGCAATTGGTCCACGTCACCACGTGTGACATGCTCCAACTTTTCAAAGAGATCTATAAATGAACGGGGCTATTACAAGGTCTCTGTTCTGAACTCACCGAACTGCGATTCATCGAGAAAAGAGAAGAAAACTTGACACCATGGCTCGCTCGTTTTCACGCGGGTCTCTGCTTCCTCTTGCCATTGTTTCGTTAGGTATCAATCAGATCTCGTTGCTTTCTCTGTCTCTTTTCGATGTAGCAAGAACCTTCTCACTGCGATTTCTTTCAACTTTTTTGTGATTGTTTGTTTGGATTTCCTATTTTCATGGATCTGATGGGATCCTAAACATTCTCATCATTTAAGTTTCTCTTTAAGCACGTTATTAGTCACAGTCAGTGAAGTTTAATAAACGTGTTGATAATGATTACTCGTAGTTTTGATTTTTGTCATTGTTGTTACCTTTATTTTATTTCCTTAATTTCGCAATAATGATGCTGCATAAACCTTTTTTTTCCCCGCATGTTTCGTGCGATATTACATTCATTACAGTGTATGCTTATTAATTTGGTTTTCTTGTATCGTAATGCAATTTCAATCAGATATATAATAAATCGAATCCTTGATCGCATATTACTCGTGATTTCTCATGATGCATGATTCTTATTCAATACCAGTTATGTTTTTAATGATGCAAAATACAGATTTTTTTTTTCTTTTGTGATAATTGATTTATTCCTTTCAGAACAGGGCTTGCCTCCTTCACTAAAGATAGTAAGAGTAATTAAGTAATCTTATTGATGAGGAAATCAGTTACTGATTTTTGATCCAATTTTTTATTTGTTGTGAATGTGTATGTAATGTAAAATATTTATATTGTTATGAATGACTGAGAATGCTTACTTCACGCGGTTCAGTTTGTCATCAATTAACTAGTTCAAGTTTACCTTGTAATTAACTTGGAGAGATTTCGTTGCAGGATGTCTATTTGCAATTTCCATTGCAAAGGAGGAAGCTACCAAGTTGGGGACGGTCATTGGAATTGATCTTGGAACGACCTATTCATGTGTTGGTGTTTATAAGAATGGCCATGTTGAAATCATAGCCAATGACCAAGGTAACCGTATCACTCCATCGTGGGTTGCCTT